>NC_068317.1:16061213-16068713 GCF_025860055.1 Xyrauchen texanus | reverse complement strand
CATCCTACTCATTAAACAGATTAATAAACTATCCTGGGAAGGGCAAGGTCATCCTCTTACATACACAGCCACATATATGCAACATTAAAAGTCTCTACTTTTATTTAGCTTCTCAACTAGTTTTGTTTGAGGACTCAGATTTACCATTAAGTGGCGACCCAAATTTGTGTAGCGCACATAAGCAAACAAAAATTTCTTCAAGATCAAAACTTTAAATGTATGAATATTATTGTTTTTGAGGATAAGGGCATGCCACTCAACCCATCCATATTGGCATCTACACGAATTTGCCGCTTCTGACGTTTACAACAAAAGATATGAAAACAAATTCCCCACTTTTACTATAAAAATGTGTGTATTTTCTTCAATCCCAACTATGCGCAATAATGGTTAGTTGTTTTTTTCAGCCTGATCTCATGACATTTACGTGAACATGACAACATTTTTGCAAATCAGAATGCATATGCTGTATAATACGCTTGGCTGCAAGTTCCCAGTGAAATGTCCAGCTGGGGGCACCAAAAGAGAGTTAAATTGTGTTGTATTTATGACAACCTCATTTTATCAATGCCTAAAACTAACCAATATTGCTGAAGCAAAATGAAAAAGCACACTTTCTGAAGCAATCACCTCATTTCGTGCCGCTGCTATGTCTCTGTTGTGTCATGTGTCAGTTTGAGTTCATGGCAGGATTTCAACCACGGGCCTCTGACTTTAATCCAACACCCTTCTGGGTGAGTTACTGCGCAAGTTTATATATGTAGGTGGGTCTGTAATAATCGTTTTTCAAAAGATGCGTATAGTAAAAGTGTGCTGATAATATAAAATAGCAGGAATGTTTAAGAGAGAGAAAAATAAGTATTTAGCAATTAAAGTGAATAAAACACACAGTTGTTGTAGTGCCTCTAGTGTTCATTTCCCTGAAAACTGCAGGTGATTTGTTTCTGGAGACACAAAAATGTATATAGAGTCACATTTTCACTATGAGACCAAGTTGGTTTTTTGGGGGGTTGCCACCCACAAGTCAAGAAACACTGATTTGGTTGCTTTAGATTTATTGTCTACTTGCCACTGGGGTTTGTGAAACTCTAGGTGTGAAGCCTGTCAGATTAGACAGTGAGTGCTAAAATGGGAGACTAACTCTTAACCAGCAGAAATCTAGCTAGGGCTAGGCACTTTAAACATTCAGAGATCCTGTGCTGTTAGCTCTGTTAAATGTGAAAGGCATATATTGACAGCAAGGTTGCTGACCGGCCATCTAGCTGTCTATCAATGTAGTTTGTTGGACTCAAAAGTGTATGTGTGTGTGTGTGTGTGTGTGTGTGTGTGTGTGTGTGTGTGTGTGTGTGTGTGTGTGTGTGTGAGCGTGTATTTATCACTTTGTGGGGACCAAATGTCCTCATAAGGATAGTAAAACCCGAAATGTTTGACCTTGTGGGGACATTTTGTCGGTCCCCATGAGGAAAACAGCTTATAAATCACACTAAATGATGTTTTTTGAAAATGTAAAAATGCAGAAAGTTTTCTGTGAGGGTTAGGTTTAGGGGTAGGGTTAGGTTTAGGGGATAGAATATAAAGTTTGTACAGTATAAAAACCATTATGTCTATGGAAAGTCCCCATAAAACATGGAAACACAACATATGTGTGTGTGTGTGTGTGTGTGTGTGTGTGTGTGTGTGTGTGTGTGTGTGTGTGTGTGTGTGTGTGTGTGTGTGTGTGTGTGTGTGTGATGAGTGTACAGTAGTCATTGCAATGCATATGTGAGCCTTATAAATATGAGCATGTAATTTACTGAAATAAGTGGATCCAACTGGATGTTTAGGTTGTATATCAAAAGTCATTGGTAAAACTTCAAAATAAGGTTCCATTTGTTAACAACATTAGTTAACATAAATTAATGATGAACAATACTTTTACAGCATTTATTGATTTCAGTGTTCATTTCTACATATACTAATATATTTTTTTTTTTTACCAAAAATGGTACTTGTTAACATTAGTTAATGCACTATGAACTAACATGAACAAAAATGAACAACTGTATTTTTTATTTACTAACCTTTACAAAGATAAATAAATGCTTTTAAAAACATATAGCATTATCTAATGTTAATGAATGGAACCTTTTTGTAAAGTGTTACCAAGTCATTTGATTGTGTTTAATACAATAATGTGTGATAAATAGATCTGTTATGAAAACAAACTTACCAAGAAGGTTCTATTGCTTAACATTGGTTAACTACACTAGTTAGCATGAACCACTAACAACAAATAACAATTTTACAGCATTTATTAATCTTGGTTAATGTTATTAAATTAAAAGTTGTAAACTTTTAATGTAAACATTATTTAATGAATTTTAAGCGAACATAAACTAACAACCTACAGTTGTTTTAATTATTTAACATTAACCAAGATTAATACATTTTAAATTATAAATAAAGTTATTGTTCATATTGTTCATTGTTAGTTCACAAGATCTACTTAATTTACTGATGCTAACAAATAGAACCATGGTGTAATGTGTAACCAATAAAATCTGAGCACTCATCTGTTAACTCACTGTTGTCCTGACAACATGATATACCTGAGCACATGCACAGACAGTATCCTGATGAATGCTAGTGTTATAGTGAGTCAAAGGGGATTAGGTAAACACATAACAGTAAACACAGAGGTGTAGGACTAACAGAGAGCGCAGGGACGCAGGACATGCATACGCATCACCAGACACTGTTTTCATAATTTAAATCCTTTGGGTAAACATTTTCTCAGGATAAAGGGAACATAAGGAAATTACTTTTTAAATATATATTTTTTTATCTGTCATGTGATTTTGACATTATGATTCTTAATAAAACAACAATGATTTTTAACACAGCTGTACTAAATGATCTGTAATAATCAAGGCATGTTACCTTCATTTAAGTCAAAAAAGATAAAGAACATCAAAACAATAGCACTCAATTAATAAAATATTTATATAACTAATTAACAGTTTTTATTTAACTAATTTAACTAATTAACTACAACTGATAACTAATAAATATTGAATAAAAATATTATTTTATATATGTTTTATATATGTTTTTTTTTTTTTTTTTTTTACTTCAGAATTAAGCATTCTTTACAGAGATATGGTGTGTGTGGCGGGGGTTCATGTAAAACCTGAAAGGTTATCTCCCATTACATAGTGTCAACACCCCAGGAGCACCTTAAATGTGTCTCTGTCCCTAACTATTTCACTCTCTCTTTCTCTTTCGCTCTCTCTTTCAATCACTTAACCCTTCGCAGGCTTTCATTTCTCTCTCCCCTGCTGCTGCTCTGTTAGAGTCAGGAGGAATAACTGCGAAACATAGACAAAAGCACATCAAACACACACACACACACACTCACGCATACACAGACTCCTCTTGTGCTATTGTTTAACATGATGCACGGTGAGAGGTGCCTCAACACTCTCAATGTGAATGACAATGTGTGATTTAGGTCTGCTGGTCACAAGATCTGCCAATAAATACCACATTCATTTGATTCCTACGAGAATATTTGGAAGAAGACTTATTTATGGTGAACTATTTTTAAATGTCATAATTTCTTATGTTGCAGAAGACATAGTAACCAAATTAGGCTTATTGTATTGAAAACAATGTGGTGTTTACATAAAAAAATCTATTAATAATATTTAGTTGGCGTTCCAAGAGTGTTGAATTTAAAAAAACAGCACTGGAACGTTTCACAGTTTCACAGTTCTTGTATTTGCATGGCATGTAAAATTCAAATTGGTTTGTGTGTAACCAAACTATTTGCTCTGGTGAAGTTCAAAGAAACAAAACAGTTGGCCATATTGTATTTGAATGAAATGTCAGTTAATCGATATTACAGTAAGTTTCTTTATAGAACTGTTGTATACAAGCAATTACACATTCAATAAACACAAAATATACAGCCGAATCACAGTCATGCTGATGTTAACTCCTAATCATGTACTAATGCTTAATTACTAGTCTCTTTACTGCTTATTACTTATTGTTAGTATACATGTGCAAGTTATAGCTGTCTATATAGCTGTGTGTGTGTGTGTGTGTGTGTGTGTGTGTGTGTGTGTGTGTGTGTGTGTGTGTGTGTGTGTGTGTGTGTGTGTGTGTGTTGTCCCACGGGACTGACCATCAGCCAAGCAACCAAAGCCATCTGCCCCATCTCTACTGTCATCTGGATACTCTCTCTTTCCACTTTTTCTCTTTATCTCTCTCTCTCACTCATTCTCTCTCTCTTACATTTTCACTTATTCCCCCTTTTTCTCTCTCTACCAATATGGTTCATTTTGTGTTTGATCTGTCCTTCATCCAGTAACCGGCAGGCAGAGCCTTTAGCTGGACTTTGCGGAGGATTACCTACTGTCCCAGAGGAAATTCCCAGCACAATGACAACATTATCCAGCCTGTACGTTCTGCTTCCAATATGCTCAAGAGACTCAGTCACCTGACTAGAGATCAGTTCTTAAAGTGTTTAACATATCTGCCTATTAAAATTCCACAAAAAACAGTAACAAGCATACCTAAGAGGGCATAATACACGGTTAAAGAATGTAAAAATGCTACAGTAAAAATTGCTTAATGGTCAGTTACCTTATCATATACAGTAAAAAACTGTAATATATTTAAGACAATACAGAACAATTTATGGTAAAATATTGTAAAAATAAATGAATACAAAGTTTTTAGATATAAAAGGTATGTTTAAGGGTAAACATGTATATTATATTTATGGAAAACATAACATTTTATGGTAAACTTTTGTTAAAATGACAGTGAAAAACAATAATCGGGCAATACCAGACGTTTCTGCATGATCCATCATATTTGATTGTATTTTATGGGAATAGTTATGTTTCTTCTTATTTTTAATGTCACCTATGTGCATTGGGGTGTTCTGTGTTATATTTTATGTAGTTTAGTTAATGTATATTGCATTATTTAGTGTTTGATGTTTGTGTGGTTAAAACTGAGCGCTGTTGCTACATGTGTATTAATTATTGCTCCAGAAAGGGCCACTCTTAATGAACTTTGTCATCATGTGGCCTTTTGCAATTACAACAGTGGTTAACAATACATTTCAAAGTGAAAATCAGACTTTAATAGTTCCAGTTCCATTAGTATATCAAGTTCATATAATATAATATAATTCATATAATCATATAATTAGGTTTGATAGTGAACCATAATATACAGTTCATCCGGAAAGTTTTCACAGCGTTTCACCTTTTCCACATTTTGTTATGTTACAGCATTATTTTAAAATGGATGAAATTCATTATTTTCCTCAAAATTCTACAAACAATACCCCATAATGACAATGTGAAAGAGTTTGTTTGAAATCTTTGCAAATTTATTAAAAATTAAAAATTAAAAAATCACATGTACATAAGTATTCACAGCCTTTGCCATGACACTCAAACTTGAGCTCAGGTGCATCCTGTTTCCACTGATCATCCTTGAGATGTTTCTACAACTTGATTGGAGTTCACCTGTGGTAAATTCAGTTGATTGGACATGATTTGGAAAGGCACACACCTGTCTATATAATGTCCCACAGTTAACAGTTTATGTCTGAGCACAAACCAAGCCATGAAGTCTCAGGAATTGTCTGTAGACCTCCGAGACAGGATTGTATCGAGGCACAGATCTGGGGAAGGGTACACAAACATTTCTGCAGCATTCAAGGTTCCAATGAGCACAGTGGCCTCCATCATCCGTAAATGGAAGAAGTTTGGAATCACCAGGACTCTTCCTAGAGCTGACCACCCGGCCAAACTGAGCGATCGAGGGAGAAGGGCCTTAGTCAGGGAGGTGACCAAGAACCCGATGATCACTCTGACAGAGCTCCAGCCTTTCTCTGTGGAAAGAGGAGAAACTTCATGAAGAACAACCATCTCTGCAGCACTCCACCAATCAGGCCTGTATGATAAAGTGGCCAGACGGAAGCCACTCCTCAGGAAAAGGCACATGACAGCCTGTCTGGTGTTTGCGAAAAAGGCACCTGAAGGACTCTCAGACCATGAGAAACTAAATTCTCTGGTCTGATGAATCAATGATTGAACTCTTTGGCCTGAATGGCAAGCGTCATGTCTGGAGGAAACCAGGCACCGCTCATCACCTGGCCAATACCATCCCTACAGTGAAGCATGGTGGTGACAGTATCATGCTGTGGGGATGTTTTTCAGCTGCAGGAACTGGGAGACTAGTCAAGATCGAGGAAAAGATGAATGCAGCAATGTACAGAGACATCCTTGATGAAAACCTGCTCCAGAGCGCTCTGGATCTCAGTCTGGGGCGAAGGTTCATTTTCTAACAGGACAATGACCCCAAGCACACAGCCAAGATAACAAAGGAGTGGCTACGGGACAACTCTGTGAATGTCCTTGAGTGGCCCAGCCAGAGCCCAGACTTGAACCCGATTTAACTTCTTTGGAGAGAGCTGAAAACGGCTGTGCACCGACGCTCCCCATCCAACCTGATGGAGCTTGAGAGGTCCTGCAAAGAAGAAAGGGAGAAACTGCCCAAAAAATAGGTGTGCCAAGCTTGTAGCATCATACACAAAAAGACTTGAGGCTGTAATTGGTGCCAAAGGTGCTTCAACAAAGTATTGAACAAAGGCTGTGAATACGTGTGATTTATTTTTATTTATTTTTAAATGTGCAAAGATTTCAAACAAACTACTTTCACATTGTCATTATGGGGTATTGTTTGTAGAATTGTAAGGAAAATAATTAATTTAATCCATTTTGGAATAAGGCTGTAACATAACAAAATGTGGAAAAAGTGAAGCACTGTGAATACTTTCTGGATGCACTGTATATATATATATATATATATATATCTACAGGCATCAAAATTACATACAGTTAAGCCTGAAACAGGGTCACTGTTGCATTTTTTATTTATTTGTGTATTTGTTTATTTTTTCAATATATGCATTTACAGTGTATTTACTGTATTTGTATTTTGGAAAGATTTATATAGGTGGTGGAGAGATGAGAGGTCACTTTAATGCAGAGTTTATGGTTTCACTAAGCAAAGGGCTCTGGGCTAGTTTTAGACAGGTATGGTGATGTGTGTTGACTGCTATTAGAGGATCAATAGGGCTAATTGATCAGATTGTGGTTTAGCTCAAATGTTGGTGGCAACTGGAGGTAGAGTTGAAATAGGAACTGACAGGTAACCACTTAAAGAGAGACAGTGTGGGCCAAACATAGTAAACGTGCGATCGTGTGTGCGTGCATGTGTGTGTTTGTGTGCATATTTAGCTTTAGTTTAGGGACAAAATTGTAACCAAATGTGTACACTATTTGACAAAATCTCTTTTTGGGGAATTTTGAGATGTCCTCATTTGGCAAAATTATATACACACATATTATATATATATATATATATATTATTCTGAAAATGCAAAAGGTTTTCTGTTAGAGTTGCAATGTGTGTTAGGGTTATTCACAATCA